>NW_026881835.1:0-35773 GCF_032173495.1 Musca vetustissima
TTGAACCACGGTAAAGCTGGTTGATAAAGTTTCGGAGAAATGACCCATTACCGCTTCAGACAGATATCCAATTCTTCAGGGTAGCAGAGAGATATTTCCAGGTTGTTATCACTGTATTATCGTAGTTCTCATAATGCCTCCCCAAGAACTGCGGCAGTGTGCCTCAGTATTAGCTTGGGTGATATCGCCGGATTAATTCATGGCATTACCTTATTCTTAACAATCTCAAATCTCTCATGCACTGTATAAGCGTTTATAGTCCAACTATGTTTATGGTGTTCCTAAAGAGGAATTAAAATTTAAGTCAATTATTTTGTACATAAAATCCATATTAGGTTTGAACCAGAAATTTCAGACAAACCCACTGAGAAAATAATTTCATCCTCCAATTTACTAAAAAACGATTACATTACTGATTGGGGGTTTGTATAAACTGTTTATGTTGAGTGGTTAAAAATATAAGTTTTTATATAGGTCACTAGTTTGATAAAGTGGGCCCCGATTTTCGGTATTTTGAATGATTAGCTCCTAAGTGGCTATAATTTGGCATTGCGGATTTTCTGATGAATAATAACTTTCAATATGTTCACACCAGTTCATACCAAGAACTGCTTAATTTTCTGTACATTGAACTTCCTAGCCCAGTTTTCTAAACTGAGTGACTAGTCACCAAAAAAAGTTCCCGACCTTTTCAGTCCGTCTGTATTATAATTTGCAAACAAACTACATGCTATAGTTAGTCCGATTCTGGTCAAAAAATGCCTATTGTTTTTGTTTATGATCGGTTACTTTTTCGGCCAAACTTTTGTATGTCTTTCTAGTAGCTCCAGAAGCGGAACATCACAAATTTTAAACGGAGAAGAGGAATAGATCGCATTTCAAATAAACCAAGACTTTTTTGTGAAACATGACAAAATTTGACCCTTATAGAATAAATATACCCTCCAAAAAACCATAATCCGAAAATAGATCAGCAGAAAGTTAAAATTTTGTGGTAGTTGTTTATGATCGGCCCCGCCCAACTATACTGCTTCGCTCACTGGTTTATTTTAAGTTCTAATGACACTACACATACATACAAAAACTGATTTATATCGGTTCAACTTTGTAAATGTTAAGCGCCATAATATATGGTCAGGACGAAGTAAATTGACATTCTGCGTTCATGGTGGCTAAACTAGAGAATTTCCAGTTTTTGATATAACTTTCATTCCCTTTTTTTGGCCGCAATAATAATTATCATCCTGGATCCATGTTTTGAAATTGTCTTATATAGGTCCCGGCCAAATTTAGTTATTTTAAATAAAAATGTTCGGTATGTATAAAGGGAGACTTTGAAGTTTCAATTAGCTTACGGAGTCGAGCTTAGGAAACTGCTTGTTGTTGTTTTTTTTTTTTTTAATTACAAGTTTTTGATGGGCGATTCATAATTCGACAACAGGAAATATGTCAGTATTCTTCTACTATAGATCAGATCAAAGACTAGTTAGAACATTTCAGTAAATGCTACCCTAAGTCTATGACATGTTTAGTGAACATGTACCCTAGCATAAGCATTCCAGTTTTCTCTTTTTTGGGTCTTCGGAGTCGGAGTTTACGTGAAGTCAATTCTGCTGTAGTTTGGACTGAATCGGGTGAATTACCATAAACAGCGAATCAAAAGGTTAATATTCGGAAATGATAAAGACTTCGTAAAAAATTAGGATGTGAAAATATTGATTCAAATTCGTACATCATTGTACATTTTAAATTATCAAATTTAAAAATGTTGTCCATTTCTGGAGGAGGTACAAAATAGATAGAGTGGCGACATTTCCTCACAATGTCCAATGTGGTCAACCAAAAAATTCGACATGAAACATAAAATCAATTGCATTGAGCTTATTTTCTCCAAAACAAAATTTATTACAGGCTTTTGTGTTGTTATTGTTGTTGGAAAATGATTAGCCAAATGTATGCTTTTATGTAAATTTTTATCAGGAATTTTGTCTCATTTGAATAGCACAAGAGACAGAGATGGACAGACGATGACGACCACGGATGGGACTCGAGTTGGAATTGTCGACTGTGGTTGGAACAGCTCATACTGATGCTCATGCAAATATTTCATTCACTTGTCTGCATTGTGATCGAAAACAAGTCATGATGTCTTAATCTCAAAAAAACGTCGCTTTCCTGTCGATTCTTGTTCCTTGTTTTCCAAATTCCCAAGGGGCGGCGAGATCCTGTTTTATTGAAGAGGCGAGGGGACATCTCCGTTTGCTTTGTGTATTTTTATTGAAATCATTAGCTTATTGTGGCTTATGGTCTGGCCAGAAATGTCGGGATGTTTGTATTTAGAAAAAAGTCTGGTCCGGTCATTCATTGGCTGTTGGTTGTTGTCTCTGTGGCTTGTTGCTTGGTATGCAAAGCAAGTTCAGTTTATTTCTTAGGAATTGTTGTTTGATGTCATTGTTATTTTATCCAAAGAACAACAACAACAACATAACATTCATTGTTGTTGTTCTTTTTGTTGTTATTGTTACTGTTGTAAACTTATAACAAATTAATGCAAAAATGTCACATTATTTGGCAATCGCATATTGAGTGCTATAAGCCAGCACCCAGCACTACAGAAATTCATTTCATTTAAATTTCTGCTCGAAAAGAAGAATTTCTGAAAACTTGCAAAACATTTGCTTTGCCTTCGTCGTCATCGCCGTTGTCCTCCGAAAACAATAAGACATTTTGGGAGCGTCTACTCGATTTAACGATGTGAAAGAAGTGTTGTGGCCATTGGAAGACGTTACAGAGAGTCTTTTGTTTTCTATGGCTGACTGGCTGGCTGACTTTCTTCATTCAGACATCTTCTTGGCCAGCAGAGTTCAATGTCATTTAGCTCTGAATTTATGGGTGTCATGGCACAATATAAATTGCACTCCTCTTTAGCAATGGAGTTGTTAAGGTAGACGATGACAACAACAAGCACAACAGCCACAGCAGTAACAGCAACAATAATAAAACTCCATATTGGTAAGAGTGTTCGGATGTTGCAAGCAAGCCAGAGTTCATTCAAAATCAATATATCCGCCCAACACTGGTCGGGATGAGGAGCACGAAACGTATGAAGTGCTGTGAACAAATAAACGACCGCAAGCCATTTTGGTTATTTTTTTTTTCTTTTTTGGTTTTCATTGCCCTGAAACAATTGTTGTTAACAAATTTATTTAGAGTAAAATATGCAAAAATTGTTGCATCTCTTAAAGTGGACACAAATAATTCGCTGTTTTTGTTGGTTTATTTTTTTTTTTTCTTTTTGTTGTATTCATAAAATGTTGAATAAATGTAAATTTTAACTATAGCTTAATTCATGACATTTTGTTATTCATTATAAGAGAAGCATTTTTTTGAAACACATAAACGTGGTGAAATCAGTGACAAGGAAGCGTGATATATACACTGAGGAAATTTAGAATTTTATAATTAGATACTGCTATTAGTTTTTTCCTAACGAAATTTTATATAAAATTTTGCAACAACAAGTGCTTCATACATCATATTATTTTCTAGGTTATGACTTATTCAGTCCATAATGAAAGACCCTATGAAAGGACAGCATCATTTGGTTCAAAAAAAAAAAAAAAAACAACTATTTCGAAATTTCAAGAGACGGGCAAGCATACATCGGTATATTTTTTATTCTGAAAAATAATAAATATACCTTATGAGTCTCTGGTTAATATTTTGAGGTGTTGCAAACTGAAGTGACAAAACTAAAATACACTCCCCATTATGGTGGAGGATTATATTACATCGGTACAATAAATTCAAACAGACCCAACTCCAAAAAAACCAGTCAGCGGAGCTGTATAGTCGGACGGGGCCGACCATATGATAATGCCCTACACAACTTCCACGAAGATATAACTCTCTGTAGTTCTATATTCTGAGCTTGGGCAATATTTCGCGATATTTGCACCCTCTTGACCGATATTTGCACTCTCTTGATGTCAACAAATATTACTAATTAATATTTAGTACAGCTCTTCTAATTACTTCTCCAGATTACCTTCACCGTGAGTTGTGTTGTGATGTTCGACTTTCATTGTGGCCTATAGATCGGCTCGAAAAAAACACCAAAAAATTAAGTTTTCGGTCCACTTCATCCCAAAATTATTATCTGATCATCACCGAAAATTGTAGGCGTTGTCCTTGACGATAACTGAAATCTCATGGAAAATTTCAAAGCGATCAGCGCTATATTTCCGTCCTCTAGTGTGGGAATGGGTTACCTTTAAATATTTAAGTGTTACTCTCACATCCTGTCCTTCAGGGAAAAATATATAGCCTATAAAATACAAACCCATTAAATATTGACCGATCTTTATCAAAACAGGCAAGCTTATTGTTTGGCCCGATCCCCTTCTTCATGTTTGGACCATAATTGCGGCCTCTAGAGCGACCAGAAAATCAGACAAAAATAAAGTTTTTGGTCCATTTCATCCGATCTTTAACAAAAACAATAGGGGTTTTCATTGGCCAGAACCCATCCTACATGCAAAATTTCGTGAAGATTGGTCCATAACTGTGGCCTGTATCGTGTTTACAAGTTATAATGGACAGAGGGACGGACGGACACACATGTCTAGATCGACTCAGCTAATCGAGATATGACGATCGGTATACTTAAAGGTGGTTCTAGGACCAATATTTCACTGCGTTACAAACTTTTGGGGCCACACAAAGCTATAATACCCCGAAAATACAGTTGTGTAGGGTATAAAAAAATCGAAATTTACTTTATGTTGTATTATGGTTCGTTTTATCAAACTACAGATCGGTTCAGATTTAGATATAGCAATCATATATATGTTCGTCCGATTTCTAGGAAATGGTGCACCCAAGAGTCGAATTTAGTCCGATTGACACAAAATTTTGCAAAACGTACTGAAGTTATGATTGCCTAAAGTGTGCCAAGTTTTATTGAAATCGGTTAAGATTTAGATATATGTGCTATATATATGTTCGTCCGATTTTTAGCAAATGGGGCACAAAAGAGTTACATTTAGTCCAATTGGAACGAAATTTTGCACAATGTACTGAAGTTATGATCGCCTAAAGTGTTCCAAGATTTATTGAAATCGGTTTAGATTTAGATATATGTGCTATATATATGTTCGTCCGATTTTTAGGAAATTGTTCACCAAATAATTAGAGGGTGCACGAAATAATGAACTGATGATTGTGGATGGAGTGGAGATTATATTTTCTGTTGTTATAGCATCGCTCTGCGTTGTAGCATCATGAATAGTTTGATTTAAATCGATTTACATAATTTTCTAATTACATGTACTTTGGCATAGCTACATGTGTGTGGATTGATGTACCAAAGAAGGGTCCATTGTACCAAATTTCACCGAATTCGGTTAAAAAACACGCTCAAGAACCCCCTTTGATACCCAATAATAACCTATTGTACCAAATTTAAGCGAAATTAAAGTACCCAAAGTTGGGGGTTACCCTTATATGCCTATGCGTGGGCCCATATAACTCATCTTCGAACTTGACCTGCCTGCAGACAAAAGACAACTCTATGTTGTTGTTTAGAGGCTAGAAAACAGACAGACGGACATGCTTAAATCGTCATCGAATTTTACGCTGATCAAAAATATGTATTTTATAGGGTTGGAAGTGATTATTTCAATGAATTACAAACGAAAAGAAAAAACAAACTTAATATAAATTTACAAATGTACCCGTTTATTAATCGTTCGTCTGTCCGTCTGTAGATGTTAAATTGTAAACAAAGTACAGGTCGCATTTATGATCCGAATTGGATGAAATTTGGCACAGCTCATTTGTTTGGCCTAAGGACGAACCCTATTGAAATTGGGAAAAATCGGTTCAGATTTAGATATAGCTCCCATATATATTTTCGTCCAATTTAATGTAAACGGTCCCTATATATCTTTCGATTTGCACGAAAATTGGCACAGCGTAATGAATTAGGTCTAGAATGATGTGTGTAAAATTTCATAAAAATCGGTTCAGATTTAGATATAGCTCCCATATATATTTTCGTCCGATTTAAGGTAAATTGTGTACCAAAGCCCCTATGTATCTTTCGATTTGCACGAAATTTGGCACAGCGTTATGAATTAGGTCTAGAATGATGTGTGTAAAATTTCATAAAAATCGGTTCAGATTTAGATATAGCTCCCATATATATCTTCGTCCGATTTAAGGTAAATTGTGTACCAAAGCCCCTATATATCTTTCGATTTGCACGAAATTTGGCACAGCGTAATGAATAAGGTCTACAATGATGTATGCCAAGTTTCGTGAAAATCGGTTCAGATTTAGATATAGCTCACATATATATAGCTTCGCCCGATTTTAGGTAAATAGTCCACTAAAGTCCCTGAAAATCTTTTGGTATAGCGTACTGAATTAAGTCTAGAATGATGTGTGCAAAGTTTCGTGAAAATCGATTCAGATTTAGATATAGCTCCCATATATATCTTCGTCCGATTTAAGGTAAATTGTGTACCAAAGTCCCTATATATCATTCGATTTGCACGAAATTTGGCACAGCGTAATGAGTAAGGTCTACAATGATGTATGCCAAGTTTCGTGAAAATCGGTTCAGATTTAGATATAGCTCACATATATATATATATAGCTCCCATATATAGCTTCGCCCGATTTTAGGTAAATAGTCCACTAAAGTCCCTGTAAATCCTTTGGTATAGCGTACTGAATTAACTCTAGAATGATGTGTGCAAAGTTTCGTGAAAATCGGTTCAGATTTAGATATAGCTCCCATATATATTTTCGTCCGATTTTATGTAATTGGTGCACCAAAGTCCCTATATATCTTTCGATTTGCACGAATTTTGGTATAGGGTACGTTGGTCAGCTAAGTACTTCGCTTTGTTACAGGAAACATTTGGGTTTGAAAGGTTTTTTGTATAGAAGTAATATCTTCTGGGGAGAATATCCCAACAAAAAACTAAGGGAACTTATGAGGATCAGTGGCGTGATCCGAAACTATAGTCTTCCCTGCCTTACCCCTCGGCAATCAATGCCATACTTTCCCCACTAATAGATAGTTGTTTTTTTATAAAAACAAAATACAAATGGTATCCCAAATAAACCGCCAACACTACTGAAGTACTGAAATAAGTCTAAAATGATGTTGCTAAGCTGCGTGAAAAGATCCATAGCAAGGCCGAATGACACAACGTACTGAATTAATATAAATTAGTTTCTGGCAATTTCCCCTGAAATCGGTTCAGATATATATATATATATAACAAAAACGCGTCGTCTGTTGGGATATACCCAAAGTGGTGAAGGGTATCATATAGTCGGCCCAGCCCGACTTTACTACTTTCCTTACTGGTTTTGATATATATTTAATTTAGAAGTCCAGTGAGTGTGTACTAAATGAAAATTTTCCTTCAAGTAATTTTTATAGCTTATCACATTCATAAAGTCAAACATTTTTTTCACACCCACCGTTTCACCCCACTGATTTGCCACTTTCCATTCACCATGAATATTTTTCTGTTATTTATTATCAGTTTATATTTTCATCTTTCGTTGTTTTTATGACTTTCATCTTTTGCTGATGATATTGTTGTTTTTTTTATTTCGTTTTGTTGCTTCTGCCATTTTCTTAAAGTAATTTGCATAAAATAATTTTTCTAACGTCTTAAGTTGAAAATTTTTATTACATTTTTATTTACAATCGTCCAATGAAATTTCTTCATAAATCTTTCTTTTTGTAGCCGAGTGGCTTTCTGTTTGCTGAAATGTTTTTTGGGGGAGGATAGAAACAGCAGAGCGTCAGACAATCAAAGCTGGCTGCTTTGTTGTCTTGTTGCTTTCATTGGGGAATGCGGCGGGGTTGGCAAATGGTGTTGCTTCCAAAGAGACGTGTGGCTGCTGGCTGGCTGCCTTCAAAATGAGATGAAAATGGTTTGTGCCAATAAAGCTCAGCATGAATAATTGCAAATTAATGTAAATCTTTTGTGAATTCATTTTGC
Organism: Musca vetustissima; assembly: GCF_032173495.1. Taxonomy (NCBI): domain Eukaryota; kingdom Metazoa; phylum Arthropoda; class Insecta; order Diptera; family Muscidae; genus Musca; species Musca vetustissima. The sequence goes on from NW_026881835.1 coordinate 8,031, forward strand.
CAGCCATTCTTAAGCATATAAACGCACGCTTTTCTTTCTTAATAGGGGGGTGGAGCGTTAGAATGAAATTCACTTTTTGACTTTGTTATAATATATATGAATTTTTTATGGGTGGTCTTTCTATCCAGATATGAAATAGACGTTTACATGATTTACATTTAAGGAAACATCAAGTTTAATGCGTATATAAATGTTGATTGTTAATAAAATTAAGTTGCCAGAATAGCCAAAAATATTGTTGTTTTTTTTTATTTTTTTGAGAATAAATTCATGAAAAAAAATATTTGCATTTATATGAATTTAATTGTTGGAATATTTTTAACATAAATCGTAAAAAGTGATTTTTACGTGATGAATTTTAAAATAATAGTTGCTGGATATCTACTTCTTAAGGTACTAATGAATTTCATGCAGGGCAAAAAATCTTCTTCACATGTAAAGACGTAAGATTTTTAAATGATGATTTATCATGACGCAAATTCTAGAGTCCTGGTGGGTTCTATATATTTTTGGCCGTTTTCTTTTTTTCACAGAGAACTGCATATGTCAGAAGAGCTAATCAACATACACACCAATATTCACCATAATTAAAATTTTAATATAGTTTAGTTCCTTTGTTATCTTATAGAACGTATTTCGAAAAGTACCTCCATATCTCAACACTACACACCAATTCTGACCGCAACAGAAATCTAGCTCTATTCTAATTTTGGTACTATTTTTATTACCATTCGTACCCTTGAAGTACTTATTTCCAAAACGAATTCCAAATTTCCTAATTCGAGTACAATAGGTTAACTCAAATCTTAATTTTCAAAATTTAGTACCATATTGTACACATTAATAGAAATCATGTTTCCCAATTGCAGGATTCCAACCCGATGATTTCACCCAAATATAGTTGTACCAAATTTAGTACACATTAGTACATCGCTCAATTTTACACTTCAACAGTGCTCCTAATTAAAAATTTCAGGATCTCTGCTCTATCGGTTCACCGAAAATTCAAATTGTACCAAATTTAGTACCCATAAGTATGAATTTCCAAAACTACACCCATACCCCAATTCTACGCTCCAACAGTAACCCTATTTCCAAAATTAATGTTCCAACTATATCGGTTCACCCAAATCCAAATTTGTTAACATTTTCAAAACTTCAATCCTAACCCTATTTCCCAAAATTCAGTGTTCCAGCTGTATCGGTTAACCCAAATCCAAATTTGGTAACATTTAGTACATTTTAGTACGAATTTTTGAAATGTCAATCCTACCCCAACAACAGTAACCCTATTTCCAAAATTAAGTGTTCCAACTATATAGGTTAACCCAAATCCAAATTCGGTACCATTTAGTACACTTTAGTAGGAATTTTCAAAACTTTAATCTTACCCCAAACAATGATCCTAACTTCAAATTTCAGGATTCCTGCTCTATCTGTTCTTACAAATTTCAAATTGTACCAAATTTAGTACAGTTCAGTACTTTTCGTATACATTAGTACACTTTAGTACGAATTTTCAAAACTTCAATCCTTACCCTACAGTAACCCTATTTCCCAAAATTCAGTGTTCCAGCTATATGGTTTTCCCAATTCCAAATTTGGTACCATTCATTACAATTTAGTACAAATTTTCAAAACTTCAATCCTACCCCCAACAACAGTAACCCTATTCCCCAAAATTCAGTGTTCCAACTATAGCGGTTCACCCAAATCCAAATTTTGTACCATTTAGTGCGAATATTTAAAACTTCATTCCTACCCCAAACAATGATCCTAACATCAAATTTCAGGATTTCTGCTCTATATGTTCTTACCAATTTCAAATTGTACCAAATATAGTACCTTTAAGTACATTTCGTACACATATATATCAATTTCCGAAACTACCTACATATCGCTGTCCTACACTCCGCCGATAATGCTAATTACAAATTTCAAGATTCCAGTTCCATCCGTTTCTCCAAATTCAATTTGTATCAAATTTAGTACAGTTTAGTACTTTTCAAATCTTCAATCCTACCCCCAACAACAGTAACCCTATCACCCACTTTAGTACGAATTTTCAAAACCTCAATCCTACCCCAACAATGATCCTAACTTCAAATTTCAGGATTCCTGCTTTATCGGTTCTTCCAAATTTCAGATTGTACCAAATATAGTACCTTTAAGTACTTTTCGTACACATATGTATCAATTTCCAAAACTACCAAACGGTAATGTTAATTCCAAATTTCAGGATTCCAGTTCCATCCGTTTCTCCAAATTCAAATTGTACCAAATTTAGTACAGTTTTAGTACTTTTCGTATACATTAGTAAATGCTTTCAAAACAACCTCCTTATATCGACCTTACTTCGCATCCCAAATTTTAAGTTTTTAACTCTATTCATTCACATGCTACGATATTGTACCAAATTAAGTACATTTTAGTACTTTTCGGATGCTTATAGTTCGAATGTCCAAAAAATCCTTTGCTACATTTATTCTACACTCCATCAATGACCCTCATTTTAAATTTATTAGTTCTATTTCAAATTTATTAGATCTACCGGTTCGCCAAATAAAAATGTTTAGTAATTTTCCTGACGTTCTAGTACGAATTTCCAAAAAATCCAGCCATATCTGACACCTTTGGACCAAGAATGACCTTTTCCCTAAATTTTAAGATTCTAGCTTCAGCGGTTTCGTCTGGGCGTTGATGAATCGTTAAGTCAGTCAGATTTTTGTAAGAAGATTTCCTAACCAGTGATAACACAAAATATTGGAGGTACCGTTAAATCACGATGGCGATTTCAATAGATGGACATGACTAAATCGACACAGAATGGAATGACATTTTTTCAAAATTTTAGCATCTTCAAACTTGATCTAAGATTAGAAGGAATATTAATCTTCGGAAAACTTGCAGCAAATGAGTTCCACCATTCAAAATACTTAGAATATATGGAGTGCAGTTCCCTGGAAGTTTTCTTTATCATAAAGTATACAACTAATAATATCCTTCAATATATTTACGTACAAATTGTATATATTCCCATTTTCGCATTGTTATCCTTTTTGCATCTGCCATCGAAATAAACTTCCTTTACCTTGGCATTTGCACTGCCAACCAAAAGATGTTGTTAAATTTGAATAAATGCTAAAGTTGCCAATATATTTGACGGACGCTATGGTACGGAAGGTAAATTCTATTCGCTCACACAAAAATTGACATTTTGCCTCAACTAAACAAATCAACAAAGTAACAGAGTGAACAGCAGCAGAAACAACAACAATAACATGTCACTTAAAAGACACGTCAAACGCACCACGAAATGTGAAATGTCTTTAACGTGAGTCGACGAGTGAAACTTGACGGTTTGTTTTTTTTTCGTTTGCCAACAGCCAGTTATAGAGTTTTGCATAGTGGTATTGGGCCAAGGAGCAAAAGTACCAACAACAACGATACTAACAACAACAAACAAAAATCGCAGTCGAAATGCAAATTATATTGTTAAAGCCGTGCGTTATATCAACACATTCAACACGATCTTTGTTCAGATTGCATAAATTTATTAAAATGAATGAAAAATGATGAAAAAACGCCAAATGACAGTGGCAAAGCGAAACGAAACGACACACTGACTGCGAATGAGGGGAAAAATAGACACAAATCTGACAGCGCGGTATTCGTGATTGTCACACAAAAAGAGACAAACATAAAGCAGAGACAGTGAAATAATGTTGTATTGAGTTATATTTGTACGAAGGTAAACAGTAAGGGAATATGTTATTAGTAAATGTCTTTATGTGACCAACAATTGATGTTAGAGTTTTTAGTTTTGGGCGATTAAAGGGAATTGATAAAATGTTGCACAAAGAGATATGTTAAACTATATATGTGGGGCTTTTAGGATAATTTAGATTTTTTACTCTTCAAAAGTTGTATAGCCTTCATTTTTATAACTTTGTTTCTGTTTGCAATATTTCGACAAATTTATTGGAGGACCCAAAAATATATCATGACATAGCCTCCATATAAAAGTCTTGACCGATCGGTATTTTGAATATCCATTTTTATGGTTTATACTAAAATTTGATGGGGAATATTTTTGTCCTTAATACCTTCCTTCTACAACAAAATCTAGTAAGAAAAATTGGCGTTTTCATATTTTAATGACTTTTGTGCTGATTTTCTAGTTTTGGTCTATTCTGCGATTTATAGTGAAACTTTATGGAGAATATTTTGTAGAATATGACCTGCTATAACACCGTTTCAAATGTATTTTCAATCATTTCCGAAAAAGGAGACCAAACCCCAAGTATTGTCCTGGAAATGGGAATAATTGCCACGCTTTTAAAGGTTACCTCGCGACTTAAACATTCAAAATGCCGATATACGTGTCAACTATTTTTAGCCTATCTATCATAATTTTGTTGGAATTTCCCGATAAATATTTTTTATGTTTCACAGTGTAATAGTCGTTAAAGTCGAAATTGGACTCTGCGTGACCCATGTTTCACAAAAAGCGTAGAGTTAACACCTCTTACTGACTGGTGTTGACCAAAACCGCCATTCTAATGGCTTATTAAACTTATGATGGTCGGTTTATAATTATGGCCTCTAGAGCGCCTAAAAATCATCATCGAAAGTTATAGACGTCGTCCTTGGCCATATCCGGAACTTTGTGTAAAATTGCAAAATTTTAATCAGCACAACAATTCCGCCAACAATTTAGTATTATTACCATAATGTTAAAAAAATATCCAATCCCTGTATAACTCCCCTATATGAGTACATACATCCATGTAATTGGTATCAATTAAGAGGTTAACAACTATACTTGGATATACCGTCAATTTCTTTGGTCTATGTTCTTCAAGAGTAAATAAACATTCCATAGAATGCAAAATTGTCCATATTTTCACACACAATTTTGGGTGCATTTGACCCGCTAAATATTGAACTATTGTTATGAAAAGAGGTCATTGGTCAAATCCCTTTCCCCTTTCGTAATGTTCGGGTCATAATTGTGGCCTCTAGAGCGGTCAGAAAAACAGACAAAAGTAAAGTAAAGTAATTTGATCCCCTAAATATTAAGGGATCATTACAAAAACCAGTTGGGGTTTTCTTTAGTCCTAACCGAACCTACATGCAAAATTTCGTGAAGATTAGTCTGTATTTGGTTAAAAATTACACTGGACAGACGGATGGACACACATGTCTAGATCGACTCAGATAATTTAAACTGGGATTCCAAATATGGGGTCATACAAAAACATCCTGAAATTCCGTGAGACCGAACTTTTTATGCCATCCATCATGAGATTGACAATAAAAATACCTAAAACCGCTCTTCAGTAGAAAAAGAAATACACTGAGCATACCAAAATTGATGCTAGAAGTTTGCAATGTTCAAAATATTGAATAGTGGGGTTATATGCTAAATGGGGTACCTGTATTGATTATTTTGGTTTGTGAGATTTGAGACCCAATAAGACCTTAACCGATATGCATACAGCCAATTCAGTTCACAATCATGCCCAACATCCGTAAAATACCGAACATTAAAGGTTGCCGATTTATCGGTGTTATCCCGAAACTTGAGTCAATATTTGCAATGCATTGAGAATCCAAAATACCAAATTACAGCCAAAATCAGTTGAAAAATATGCCCAACATCCCCAAAATGCGGAAAATTGGGGTGTACCGTTGTATGATGGCTATACCACAACGTCGACCGATATATTTGCAATACAAAACATCCTAGAACTAATTATTGCGATCTATATAGGGATATCAACAGACGGTCATGGCTAAATAGGCGTAGAATTTTATAGAGTTCAAGAGGTATTGCAAACGGACTGACAATTTTAATATAGACTCCTCCTTATGGTGGAGGATATAAAAATATCAAATAAAAGCCAATTTAGTTGAAAGACGTGCCCAAAATACGAAATATTGGCAGGTACCGATATATGAAGTCTACCATGAAATAGGGACATTTCTATCCTTTGAGAATTGAAAATATAAAATTAAATCCAATTTTATTGAAAATAAACTCCCAAAAAACCGACATTTCGGAAAATTCCTTATTGGGGTTAAAGCCCTTGATAAGTATACTTTGAACCCAGAAATATCAATTCGATAAGTAATATCTATACCCTCAGATTTATGGCAAATGAGGTTATATAAATTTTAATACGGCAAAAATGTGTTTCATCGAAATATTGGTCTTAGACAAAATCCGATTCGGACATTTTGTAGTCGATTTACAAATGTCCGTCTGGCCGACTGGTGCGCACGATAACTCTCGAAGGGAATAACCGAAGATGTGGAATCTCGGTCAACTCCTGCTGGTACCTCCCCCACTAAATGGTCAACATTGGGCAAAAAATAATTTTGTACAAAGCTTTGATCAAGTCCCGAGATGGGAACCCATTGGTCCATTCCTTCTGGTACCACCCCAGTAATGGTCGAAATTTGTAATAGTATTAAATCTAATGTCCGTCGAATGGAATGTCGGTTTTGAACCAATCTACATAACCTATTATCGCTACCAAGCCTCCCCCACAAAGGGTCAAGTTTTTTAATGCATATAAATTTAATATTAGGCGAAAGAAATGACCGATTTGAATCAAACAATCACAAGTTTGGACCCGTCAGTACTCTCCTTCTGGTTCCTTCCTCACAATCAATATTAAATCCGAAACCTCTTTGAGGAAAACATTTACCTTATATACAGCGATTATTAAAATCTGTGTGTAATATAGGCTAGGGGTATATATCTGACGACAACACCAACATACACTTTTTTACTTGTTTTAACTTTTAAATGAAGTTTAATCAATCGCTTAAAACTGGTACAAAAATCGGGTTTCTTATCATAATAAAATCCGGTCCAAAATAAGTAGATCCGGATCTGTAATTTACGATTTATTAATGTACGTAAATATAAGGTTATACGGTGAACAGAAATGACACTTTGTACACCAAACAACACATGTTACACGCCTACGCCGATAACATCTATATAATGGGACGAACATTGCGAGCGGTAACAGCCACCTTTGAACAAATTGAGAAGGAGTCTGCCAAAGTGGGTCTGGCAATAAACGGCGAGAAGACCAACGCGCAACACGTCCAGTAGACTCGGACCAACTGTGGAACTTGAGAATTACAGCTTCGAGGTAGTTAAAGATTTTATATACCTTGGTACCGCCACAAATAAAACTAATGACATCAGTTTTGAAATTCAAAGAAGGATTGTGATGGCCAACAGATGCTACTATGCTCTAAGTAAGCAGTTTAAAAACAAGGCCAACTCTCGCCAGACCAAACTCACACTTTACAAGACGCTGATACTACCCGTGCTGTTATATGGATCTGAAGCATCGGTACATGCGCAAGCAGATGAGACAGCTCTTGGGGTGTTTGAAAGAAAAATTCTCCGAAAGATCTACGGGTCGATCTGCGTCGGAGGTGAATATCGGCGTCGAATGAACCACGTGCTTTACAATTTATACGCGTACATTGACATAGTCAGTCGTATTGAGCTACCGCGACTACGGTGGCTAGGCCATGTTGTGAGAAAAAATGAGAATGCTCCAGCTCAAAAGGCGTATAAAAGCGCGCCTACTGATGTTTCCCGTAGAAGGGGAAGGCCACGAAATAGATGTATAATCGCAAAAATAAATATCTTTAAATATCTTTAACTTTAATTTGTCCTGCTAAGTTTCGCCAAGACCTTTTATCCCCATAATGAATTTTCACCCCTGACCTTTAGTTATTTTAATGTAGAGGTGACTTAAGGTGTTCGGATGGTAATTGTAGCCTCTTTCATCTTTTTTATCTCGGTGATTGTCCAACGATAATTAAAAAACAAAAACTATATGTGTCGCCCTTTGACAGAACTTTACCCTTGTGCAATATTTCGTGCTGACTGAATAATAATGGTGACCTGAACTTTGATTAGATCGAGATTTGATGTCTACTCCCAAAACAGATCGGAACGATTCTTTTTTTCGATAATTTAAACTTTCTACCAATATTGTAAGGATTTAATAATATCATACAGATTTAAAATATTTTTTTCCATAAATTGGCAAATTGGATCTGTCATTCCGTTTTCAGCTAACTCCATTCACTATTCTGGCTATTTGAAATGAAAATTATCATTTTCATGTCAAACAAACCATTATTTAATTAACTTCATCATCAAAGAATTAATAAGCCATCATTAGTAGTCAAACGGCAGCTGTGTTGTACAACATTAGTCCTCGGTCAAGCAACTGCCAACTGCAGATTAATCCATGAAAATAATATTCATATTTTTCCCCCGGTTATGACAAATATTTGAAAAGGTGCATCCGTGTCTTTTGGGAAAACAAATCTGAGAAAAATAATGCCGCTAATAGTTTTTCTAACATCAAAAAGCCGAAAATTGATACAGGAATGCCGCAGATATTGATGTGTCGACGACGACGGTGTCGGTGGCATAGAACAACACATTAGACAACACTTAACCCTCGACGGCAGTGATACCTGTTCAAATATTTACAGGATCGAAGAATATGGTTGTGCGGCTGTGTGACAACTCGGCTCAAGTATCGTTGGTTGAAATGAAAAACACCGCTCACAGGCATTAGTTCAGCATGGATGAGTAGTCAGTGGCGGAATCCTTTTGAAAAATTTGTGTTTTGTTGGTAATCAAATATTTAGAGCAAATAACAACTAACAACACATTAATCGCATTAACATATCCTACCAATAAGGCGAAGTGGTTGGCTGGTATGCTATTTGCCTATTAGAAGGTTATTAAGGAAAGGCATCACTGTTTTTTACAGGAAATGCAAAGGCTGTGGGAGAAGAGAAAGAAGTTGTCTCTAAATAAAACAAAAAAAGAACAACATCAATACAGCCAATCACTCAAAGTATTAGGACAAAAATGAAAACATTAATCCTTTTTGTGAAACAAGGACTTTTTTGGTTTCAAAAAATCACACACACACACCGCCAACCAGCATTTAACTCTTTTGCTTTATTAACGGTTGTCTGATTTTCTTTTGTTGGTTCGCTTGTTGTTGTTTTTTTTTTTTTTTTTTTTTTTGAGTAAAAGATAATTTCCTTTAAACCTGAAACCGGAAATGTCATATCCTGTGCAATGTTTCCCTATCCTTTTTCGTGTTTTTAAAAATTTGTTAAAACTTTAAAGAGATTTAAAATGTTTCACATAAAGTGTTAACAATACGATTATGATTATTTTTTTTTTTTTTTTTTTTTTTAAAATGAAAAGAGAATCAGAATTTTCGAAATGAATAGAAAAGTAATAATAACGAATTACGATTACGCCAGCTATGACATATCAATATTGCAATCACGGTAAAGACTTTGTATGCCGTTGGTCACGTGTCAAATGTCACAAGGCCGTCGCCCAAAAAAACACTTTTGGTTTTACAGTATCATTTCGGTATGCCATGCCACAGAGATGAGGGGCGCGAGTGAGTTTTGCACCCTGACTTTCTCATACGATACGGTGGGAAGATTGTTCGTCATTCATCAAGATAAATGTCATTGCGACATTGTATCAAAAAAAATGAGCGACGGGCGCACAACGAAAAAAGAAATTTCTTCTTTTTGACAAAGTCAGTGACGATGTTGCCAAAAACTTATTAAAGACCATAAAACACCGAAATCGGTTTTTATGGTGGTTGGTTGGTGGCAACAGCAACAGTGGCTAACGACCCACCGACCGACCGGTAAGGTACATCACATGATGCCGTCAACTTTTAAGCCTCTTATAAGGTTAAGAATACCCATTAATTGTACACGAGTCATAGAACAATGAATGAATGAATGGTGTTTTGCAAAAAAATGAGAAAATACAAACAAGTTTTGAAATTGTATTGAAAGTGAACAACGCCAATATTTGAAGTGATTAAATAAATGTCAATGTATTTGCGACCATTTAAACATTATTCATTATCTGAAGATTTTTTTTCTGTGATTTGATTGATCTTTTGTTTGATTTATTTTTATTTTCAATATGTTTTTTTGCGATTCGGAATTTTGGTGATATGGGAAATTAATGTTTACAGGTAATATGGTTTAAAGAAAATCTTTAAAAAAATAGTGGTTCATAGTTGATTTTTCCTATTACCTCTCTGAGGATCATAGGATTTTCTCTAAACATCGATTACCATATTACGAATTTTTTCGATTTTTTTCTAAATTGTATGTTTTTCGGGAAGATAGCACATTTGATCCAAACCATTTTCAAACAATTTATTTGACATATATTGTAACGCTGGCCATCGAAAATGTCGATAAAATCAGAGAAATGATCGAAAATGACCGGCATATACATATCATTCTGAAATCAATGAAAAATTACATGTCAAACGGGCAGACTTGGATACTTTGGTGTACCATTTGTATGAAATCGAGTAAAATTATGTATGGGAGCTATAACAATTTTTTTTTCGTATCACTCTAAATTCAATTTAATACCCTCTGCCAAATTTCATGTAAATCGAACAAACATAGTCCCGTCGGTGAAACATTTACATAAAATATAACGAAAATATATAAAAGACCTATATCAAAATCTGTACCGATTTCAACACACCTTATCACATATCATTTCTTCCTCAATTGCATTCGCTATGCAAAATTTTGCTCAATCAGCAAATATTGGGAGTTTGGTGTATCATTCGGAAAACTATATATTGGAGTTATATCTAAATCTGAACCGATTTTAACAATGCTTGGCATATGTCACTCTAGACCTAATTCAGTACTCTGTGCAAAATGTTTTATGAATCGGACCAATATTGGCAGTATGGTGCTCCATTTACATAACATCGGGCGAAACTCTATATGGGAGCTATATCTAAATCTGCACCGATTCTAACAAAACTTCTTTATCATCGATCTGGACCTAATTCAGTACTCTGTGCAAAATTTTGTCTCAATCGGACCAATATTGGCAGTATAATGCTCCTTTTACATAAAATCGGGCGAAACTATATATGGGATCTATATCTAAATCTGAACCGAATTTAACAATGCTTGGCATATATCACTCTAGACCTAATTCAGTACTCTGTGCAAAATTTTGTCTCAATCGGACCAATATTGGCAGTATGGTGCTCCATTTACATAAAATCGGACGAAACTTTATATGGGATCTATATCTAAATCTGCACCGATTCTAACAAAACTTCGTCTTCATCAATCGGGACCTAATTGAGTATTCTGTGCAAAATTTTATCTCAATCGGACCGATATTGGCAGTATGGTGTTCCGTTTACATAAAATTGGACGAAGCTATATATGGGATCTATATCTAAATCTGAACCGATTCCAACAAATTTTTGCATACATATGAATGGACTTGATTCAGTGCGCTGTACAAAATTTTGTCCCAATCGGACAAATATTGGGAGAAATGGATCACATACGATAACCCTGTGCGAAAACGATCAGGGTCTGCTTGAAGATAGCAATTGAGCAGAAACGGCCAGATTTGGCAACAGCAGAGATGTCATGTTTCACCAGGACAGCGCTAGGTCACACACAGTGACTCGCCAGAAACTTCGGTAGTTTTGGTGGGAAGTTTTAATGCATCCGCCATACAGTCCGGACTTGGCACCAAGCGATTATCAAATTTTTCTTGCATTGCAAAATTTTTTTAACGATACAAAATTGGTATCTAGGGGGATTTTGAAAATCTACTACTAGAGGTTTTTGCAAATAGAGAGCAGTACTTCTATGAGAGAGGCATTATGAAGTTACCTTTAAAATGGCAACAAAACAGTACATATTTGGCCCAAATCGGACATTCCGAAGCATGTTAAATAAAGTCCTATAGTTCATATGCATTGTTTCGGATTCGCTTTAATTTAAATGTAAGTTTATAAAATATTGATCCCTTTTAGGGGGAGGTACCAGAAGGAGTGAGTCAATGGGCACCATCTTCGGACTTGAACTAGGTTTGGTACAAAAAATTATAGTATGTGAGAAGTTTGGTTCAAATCGGCCTAATATTAAATTTATAAATTTTGAAAAGTTTGACCATTTGTGTGGGAGAGAGAGTATGTATGTCCCGTCTTCAATCTTTAACTAAGTTTGGAAGACATATTACTATGTGCAACGTTTGCCTGAAATCGTTATTGTGCGCACCAGCCTGCCAGACAGACGGACATTTGTAAATAGACTCCAAATTGTCTGAAACTGATTTTGTCCAAAGAAACATTGGGTCTAAAACCAATATTTCGATGAGGAACATTTTTGCCGCATCTAAGTGCATATACCTTCATTAACACTAGAAAGACGGGAATTTTGTATATACCTATATTGCCTAAAATCGGTCAAAATGACCTCATTCTGAAAGAATTTTTATTGTGTAAAGAATTTTTTTCAAACTTATTTTTTAATATTTTTTTACATTATTTACAATCATACAAAACGTTATTATTTGTTTTCGGTGGGAGCGCTCTCGAGTTCCCCTTTTTGAAAAATAAGAGCGCGGACAAAATGTTCGAAAAAGAGTAAGTTTTTACTGGAATCGACTGGAAATATAAAATTTATTTTTCCCGATTTGTGTGTTCGTTTGTGTTTCTAGAGTAGCAAATGGTTTTCGATGTTGTTTTACTGATCTGGTCATATAAGAAATGTACTTTATACAATAATAAAAGTAGTTTTATTATTTAATATTTCACAAGACGTCAAAATGACCGATTTTAGGCAATATAGGTATAGCACATGTGAATACGGGAAATGAAAGAGGGGGAAGCAGCTACTATGATTAATAAACGTAGTTCTATGTGGTACAAAAAGTCACTAAATTTTAAAAAGCTGTATCATAATATACAGAATTGTTTTTGTACTTCAAATTGAAAATCGGTCAAAATGACAGCCTTCGGCAATCTAGTGTTAAGGAGTATTTACTATTCCTAAAGAATAAACCAGTGAGCGGAGCAGTATAGTCGGACGGGGCAGACCATACGATACCCTACACAACTACCACGGAACTCTTACCTTCTCCGGATTTTTATTCCTAGCCTAGGCACAATTTCAGTCCTTCTAATTACTTGTCCATGTTCCCTTCACCGTGGGTTGTGTTGTGATGTTTGGCTTTCAATTGTGGCCCAAATACAAAAAAATACGTTTTGGTCCACTTCATCCGAAAATTATAATCTGATCATCACCGAAAATTATAGGCGTCGTCTTTGACCATAACTTGAATCTTATGGAAAATTTCAAAGCGATCAGCGCTATATTTCCGCCCTCTAGTGTGGTAATGGCTTACGATTTATAATTGCGACAATATAATTGGTATCAATTTAAAGGTCAACCACTCCTCTTGGATATACTATCAACTTCTAGGGTCTATGTCCTTCAGGACTAAATATATATGCCATAGAATACAAATTTTGTAATTTTTCACACAAAAGTATGGGTCCATTTGACCCGCTAAATATTGACCGATCTTTATCAAAACAGGCATACTTATTCTTTGGCCCAATCCCCTTCTCCATGTAAAAATTCGGGATGTTTGGGCCATAATTGCGGCCTCTGGAGCGACCAGAAAAACCGACAAAAATTAAGTATTTGGTCCATTTCATCCCCTAAATGTTAACCGATCTTTACCAAAAACAATAGGGGTCTTCATTGACCAGAACCCACCCTACATGCAAAATTTCGTGACGATTGGTCCATAACTGTGGCCTGTATCGTGTTTACATTGTAAACTTTACAAATTATAATGGACAGACGGACGGACGGACACACACGTTTAGATCGACTCAACTATTCGAGATATGATCGATATACTTAAAGATGGGTCTAGGACCAATATTTCACGGCGTTACAAACTCTTGGGGCTGCACAAAGTTATACTACCCTGACAACATAGTTGTGTAGGGTATAAAAAATGAAAGAATATCAGTCGGTGTTGCCGATTGATATATACCCTCAGCCTATGGTTTGCGGAGGTCTTCGAAATTAAAAACATTTTTTATTCGCTTTATATAAGGTATATGTCTTTTTCCAAGAGGTTTCGGATTTAATGCTTGTCAAATTGGTTATTCTCTTCAATTCTCTTCAAATTAAATTTACATGTTTATAAAATTAACGCTTTGAGGGGGTCGTACCAGAAGGAAAGGGTCAACGAGTCCCAATTTAAACTATGTTTGGTTCACATCGGACATTTCATTCGCATTAAATTGAATTTATAAATTTAGCATATTTTTAGGGAGGTAGCAGAAGGATAGGCCGGCGGGTCCTACCTTTGGACTTGATCTTGGTAAAGATAATATGTTGTGTAATACTTGGTTCAAATCATACAATCAATTCGCATCATATTACATTTAATTATTTTGACCATTTGTGGGGTAGGTACCTGAAAGAGTGGACTAATGTTTCGCATCTTTGGGCTTGATCTAAGCTTCCTAAAGATAATAGGTCATACAAAGTTATGTTCAAATCTTTTCAAATGACCTAAAACTCATTATCCTAATTCTCATTATGCAAAGACTATCAGATCGCCTTCCCCATGAAAAATTGTATAGATCGGCTTATAATTGTGACGTCTAGAGCGGCTAGAAAATCAAACATAAAGATTTCGATCTATTTCGTCCCCGAAATATCATCTGATTGTTATCGAACAATATATGCGCCGTCCTTAACCATACCTCATTCAAAGTTTCCCAGCTATCAGCTCGAAGTTTATGTCTAATGTAATAATATTGAACAATATCTGAATATGTAGACACCTATAAGTATTTAAGTAAAACTCCCACATCCGAAAAAAACGATAACCTTTGTATCAATTTACTGGTCATTCACTCCTCTTGGATATACCGTCAATTTCTCCGGTTTATGTTAAATATATACTCCATAGAATATTTTTTAATTTTTTACAGAAAAGTCTGGATCCATTTGAATCGTTGAATATTCACCAATTTTCATCAAAACAATCATGCTTACTTATTCTATGGTCATACCTCATTCTCTGTGAAAAATCTCGTGATGTTCGGGTAATGTTTATGGCGTGTATAGCGACCAGAAAAACGGACAAAAATAAAGTTTTTAATACATTTCATCCCCTAAATATTAAGAGAACACTACCAAAAGAAAAAAATAGAACTCCTCCTACCTGCAAAATTTCGTGACTATTGGTTCGTAACTGTGGACAGACGGACATGTCTCATCTGGTCGATATATTCGCGGTGTTACAAACTATAGGGGCCACACAAAGCTATAATACCCTGACAACATTGATGTGTAGGGTATAATTAACAAGCGTAGAAAGAGGGTATATTCATTTATCATATTGATCGAAAATTTTTGATTTTTTCGTAATAGCTCCCAAAAGCATGGACTGACAGCTAAACACTTTAATTACTAGGGTTCCGCTCTAGTTTAGGTAATTTAAAGATCCTCGACAAATTTTCCAACCGAATGAGCTATAATTAGGTATTTCTGGTTCTTAAACATTTATATATGGATATATTTGGACTAACGTTTTGATGGAATTTAAAATTTTCTGAACGTTGTGGAACTCCTCATAAATATAACAAATAACATATAGCAAATAACATCGAAATATTCATTTCATTAAATTTTTTAATCATCGATGAGAATCTATTTCGAAGGACAAACAATTGAATATTGTTTTCTTCCTGAACATTTACATTGATATTTCGCAATACACACTTTAAATTTTTATTATCTTTATTGTATTAATTTTATATATTTTCGTTGGTCCACATCTACTACAGAATCGTTGTAAAATTATCTTATAATTTTTTATTGACAATGTCATCATTATATTTTCACTTTTTCGTTTTTATTAACAATCCCAACTCCCACCAAACTATCTCAAGCAACCGTGAGAAATTTCTTTTTAGCACAAAACTCATAAATTACAATACTAATTTCAAATAAAACTCTGAACAAACAAACACAATTTAATTAAACCGACCATCACCCATTATAAACCTGATATGCAAAAATGCAATAAAGCTAATGAAAAATTAGGCGTGTGCCCGCCCTAAACTGGTGGCGAATGGGATATGCAAATAAATTCATGAATATGAATACCAAATCCACTTCAGCAACATTAAATTAATTCCCGTGTTATGAATTTGTCATTAAGAACGCCCTCTTTACCGAACAGACCAGAAAAAAGTGAAAAGTAAAGGGCGGTTTTTGTAATGAGCCTGGTCTTACCTAGCATTATGAATTTTTATGTGATGAATGATGACAATGATGATTCCAATTTCGTTTTTTTTTTTCAGATGTACCATCTCAATTGTTTACTTTTCTCACAATCACGGTGTATTTCAATTCTCATTGCAGACCTTTGAGAGATGGCCTTTTACTATTTGAACAAATAAATCTTAACTAAACATTGCCAATAAATGAGCTAATTTAACCATTACATCGAAGTATGTGTGTTTGTGTGGTACCCAACCCGAATTCCAACATGAATGGTGATGATGCTGCAGGAAAAAAGGACACGTGAAAGGTAAACACAACCAATAAACATAATAAAAAATGAAAAATTGTTCTGTCATTGTTGGACAGTGGTTACAAAGGGGTGGTTGGTTGGTAATTTCGTTAACTTTTTTTGAAAGAAAGACCTTTGATATCGGGCGAAGTTAACTGTTTCAACCGAAGTAGCTATAAGGTGCTGCTTTTTTTAGTTCCTAAAAGGTACCATATTCCTACTAAAATTAATATTATCCCCAAAAAAATTCCATTTTTTTGTGGACACATTTTCAACCGAATTTGGTCTAATTTGATATTTTTCGCAATCAATGGAATTTAAATTCTTCGGTAATCAATGTCAAAATATTGTATCTGTTTCGGTTATATGGGTGACGTAGGAGATGATAAATCCCAAGGAACAGTTCTGATTGGCTTTTCGGCGGATGTAACCAAGAAGTACTAAGCCGATATTATTTCCTTACAGTAAATGCGATGGAAAGGGACAGAAATAAGTAAATAAGAAGATTAGGCATTATAGCTGACATGAAACGAGACATGCATTTTCCTGTGGATTTATGGTTAGCAGGAGAATAAAATACCTCCAGATTCAGATTCCAGTCTCCAGATTCAATTCAGTGGATGAGCGAATTGCTATAATCTCTATAAAAGCGAAATTCTTCTTCATCAGCCTCATTTGCGTCCATGCTCCGACAAAAATGAGCAGACCTAATACATATTCTACGATCGCCTAGAAACCGCATATGACCGATGCTCTGGTCATGAGATAAAAATGCTAAAATCTGAAGAAAAAATATTTGGAATGTTTAACAACGGCATGAGGTTGATTGACTTCGTGGCAGCAAAAACATGGTAGTTAGCAGCACTAGCTTCAAGCATCTCCATATACACAAGGCCACCTGGCTTTCTTCCGATCAAAATCCAGTGTTTTAGACGTTCGATCGTCCAAGGATCGAATATAGATTTGGAACACTAAATTGTAGCAGCCAAGGTTCGCACTCGTCTTAATATAGCAGCATAGGTGCGATCTATCACAACACGGAAACTCGACGTCGAAATGCTACAAACACAACAGGTAGCAGGAGCCTACTCCACTCAACTTACCCACCTGCTTGATGAAAGCACTCCTTGTCCCGGTAATAATATAGAAGCACAATGGCAAAGAATTGCCCACTCCCTACAAACTGCAGCAAAAGGAACACTTGGGTATCAAAGACCACCATCAAGAAACCCGCGGTACGATCAGGAGTGTGTAATGCTAATGATATGAAAAACGCAACTTATATGGCAACCCTGCAGGAAATAGCAACACGTAATGCGATGGAGAATTGTCAAGAGAAAAGCGGTGAGGAGAAACGTTTAAAAAAGAACATGAAAAACATGAGCGGGAGCAAATCGAGCCGGTAGTACAAAATGAAAAAATTCGCTGTTGCAAACATAAATTTCCTGTGAAAAAAATCATTTTGGGTGGGCCCGGGCCGCCCCCCTGCGTTCGTCCCGATAATCGGGTGTATAAAAATAAAGCTGCAAGTGCCGATGGATTACCAGTCGAACTATTCATGGCCTGTGGTCAGAAACTGATCAAGAGCATGTACCAACTGATTAGTGTAATTTGACTAGAGGAATACATTCCCAATGATTAGAGCCCCAGCATCCTGTCCGTCCCGTCCCGTGTATAAAAAAGGAGACAAGACCAACCAACTATTGAGGAATTAGTTTTATTCTCATCGCATATAAAGTGCTATCCAGTGCGCTGTGTCAACGACTGAAGCTAATGGTCACCGACATTATTGCGCCAAATCCTGAAAAAGGCCCAAGAAAAACAAATCGACACATTCCACCTATTCGTCGACTATAAAGCCGCATTCGAAAGCCCTATCCGTTCAGAGGTGTTTAAGGCCATGCCTGTGTTCGCCATTCCTGCAAAATTAATATGGCTATGCAGGATAACTTTATCTGGTACTAGGTCGGCAGTTAAAGTCGGAAAGGACCTCTCGGTGACAACCTCTCGTGTGACCTTTTTAACATTCTGATGGAAAAGGTCATACGAGCGGCAAATGTGAAGCGATATAGCACTCTGTACACCAAACAGCGCATGTCACGCGCCAACGCCGACGACATCGACATAATGGGCCCAATATTGCGAACCTTAACAGCCACCTTTGAACAAATTGAGGAGGAGTCTGCCAGTAAATAGGGAGAAGACCAAGCTGATGGTATTAACGCGCAAGACGTTCAGTTGACTCGAACGAACTGTGGAATTTGTAAACTACAGTTTGGAGGTAGTCAAAGACTTTATATACCTCGGTACCACCATAAATAACACGAATGACATCAGTTTTGAAATTCGGATAAGGATAGTGTTGGCCAACAGATGCTACTATGGTCTAAGTAAATAATTCAGAAACAAGGTCACCTCTCGCTAGACCAAACCAACACTCTACAAGACGCTGATATTACCCGTACTGGTATGTATGGATCTGAAGCATGGGTAATTGCGCAAGCAGATGGGACAGCTCATGGAGTGTTTGAGAGAAAATTTCTCCGGGAGATCTACAGGCCGCTCTACATCGACGGCATATAAAAGCGAGCATACTGATGGCTCACGCAGAAGGGGAAGGCCTCGAGCATACTGATGGCTCACGCAGAAGGAGAAGGCCACGAATTCGATGGAAAGATCAAGTGGAGAGTGACATATCAAATGTATGGTATTTCAAATTGGAAAAACTGCACACAAGATCGATGCGGCTGGAAATCTTTTTTAATTTCGGCTTATAGAACACATGTTCTGTCGCGAGCTAGCTACAAAAAAGAAGTTTTGCATATACGATTTCGATAATAAAACTCGATCCTAATTCAGTGTCCGGTGTTAGTTTGGACAGTATCACGATTGGGGGAAAATGCTTCAGTTACATAGAGAATACTCCAAACTCTATGTTGAAAAATGTTGTCAAGGTGGCTTATGACTCGCATAAAACCCAAATACACATACGGACCCAGTATACGAGGGTCTACGGAATTACTGTCTAGGGTCAAAGGACAGCATTTTTTATTTCAAAATTAGGACAGTTTGTGGGGATGGTACAAGATATGATGGATCTATATCGCCGATAATTGCACTAAATCTATTTAAAAAATAAGGTCTGCCATGTGGATACTAGACAGGATTTCCTGTACATTTTATATAAGAAATGTGTTTTCAACAAAGTGTTGATCATCTGTGTGTGGTACCAGAAATTGTCGACCTATTGGCCTCACTTTCGGATTTAATGTAGGTGTAGTAAAGTATTTCGAAAAAATAATTTAAAAAAAACGGACGAAAATACGGATATTGCTATATCGAAAATGACCAAACTTCGGTCCTTATGTTAAGACACAATATTATCTGAAACAGTGTTTAATCAAATCAGATCCTCTGATTCTAGTATCCCTCTATCTAAATTCCTCCTTGTACCACTGTGCTTTGTATGCATCATCACAATAATCACTGCTTCATAGCATTGGTTTCATGGGGTATTAAGAAACATTTAAGGGCTGATTGTTGTTATTGTCGTTGTTTTTGTTGCTTTTCTAACTTCTGACTTACAAACGTTTAACAAAACAAACAAACAACGAAATCTCAAATCATCCCTCTTCAACTTGTTAGCGCTAAGCGATTTGTGTTCTGTGAACCGTACAAGGAAAACGAACGAAAAAAACAAACAATATGTTTTTTGTTGTTTGTTCCATAATCATCATCATCACCACCAGCAACAACAACAACAGGAGCTACAAAATCAACGGCAGTGGTAGTTGTAGAATTATAATAACCATCATCATTGGCTTTCCACAGGAATAAACGGAACGCTGCTCTCATCTAAATTGGCCTGAGAAAGTCAATACTATTTTTTTGGGAAACAATGCTAATCCGATTAGTCGATGTTTTGCCAAGAGGCATGCGCATATCATAGCCTGCAGCCTGGGTGACATCCTAGTAGAAGTGGTGGCACAACGACAACGGTTATAAGATTGAGTGGAGGGGTCGCTATGGTTAGATGGATGGATGGACTGACTGAATGACTGGTTGACTGACTGAATGTTTAGATGGCTAGATTGGTTGTTGGTTTTAAGCAGATTAGTACTTGTTTCCCAAACAATGGCAACAGCGAAATGAACTTCGAATCTATGAAGCCAAGCCAAATGTAGGCCGGAATCGGCTAAAGGAAACAGAATTTTTTGGGTAATTGCTTGTTTGCAAATGATGATGCTCTGTTGCTCTCTCCCTCTTCCTAATGAGAAAAACGGAACTTTTGGAAACTAATCCAGTTATTATGGCAGTGATACTGCTATGATACATGATTTCCATTCGTTTGGAATTTTTATCATTTCAATTACGATTTATTTGGAAGTGTGTGTCGGGATTTTTTTCCTTCATATAACAGGGTGCATGTGCGTGTGAGCAAACGTTCCATTGTTTTGAGGCTCAGGAAACAAAAGGACACGCGCTGGTACTTAGTTTTCAATGTAAATGATATTTATTTGATTTTGAGCGTTGGGTGTCGACAATGATTATTAAACAGTACCTCCGAGCAGAACAGAAATTGAATAAATTGCTTGCGGTATTTAATTAGATTTACATGAGCTTAATTTAATAAGTAAAAAATCTCAGTTTCACTTGCACAAATTCCCAACCCTTAACATCGGAGGCATATTTATGCACATTTTGTACCCCTTTTCTTTTGGGTAGTGAAATGTGTCAAAAAAGAGGTTATTCAAATTTTCATATTTCCATATTGTAAAATGATGAGCAGCTGGTTTTTTTGTGTGTCATCCTTCATGTGAGTGTTGGGAATTTTGTATTCCAAGCTAATTCATCAAAAAAAGGAGAAATGCCTTGCACTGAACTTGACAGTTTAACTTCATAAATGATGTTAATATGAAAGGCAAATTTTCGAACAAATTTATGAAGAATGTATTTTCGGAGACAGATCATACATCATTATTTAAATGTAATGGTTATAAGAAAAACATGTGAATAAGATAAATGTCAATTAAATTTGACGAAGAATATTTAACAAAAAAATGAGAATGCAAATTGAAATCCGTAAAGTTTTACAGGTGGCCTCAGACGTTCTGATACACCACAAAACTAGATATTCATATACACTAAAACTAAAATTTTTTTGTTAGTTACGCCTTTTTGTTTTTTGTTAATAGAAGCTCCTTTTTTGACCGCAGACATGTAAAACTTTGTCAACACATGTAGTTTATTGACATTCAGAATATTCTTTCAAAAAGTCAATTTTCAATTTTTTGTTAATTACGCCTTTTTGCATTTTAGCTAACGATATGAGAGATATATTGAAATCTAATCCACATTTTACAGAACTTATCACACGTCGTTCTCGTGCGTCATTTTCATAAAATTAGGTGAAAATGTGTATCCGAGCTTTATATTGACCTCAACCGATTTTCAACACATCTTGATACATGCCATTCTAGACTCAATTCGGTACGCTGTGCAAAATTTCAGATAAACGACCGTTTTTTGAAAACCTTCATTGTATGGGATAAACATTTATATTTAAATCTGAACCGATTTTCACTAATTTCAATAGGGTAAGTCCCTGAACCAAATAACTGATTGTGTCATATTCCATCTTAATTGGATAATAAATGCACTTGTCTGTTTTTTGTCATAAATCGGCTCAGAAGTGGAATCTATGTATATTCTTATGTTACAGACATAAGGTATAAAATTGGAAATGGTGGTTAGGTTAAATTTTTTTGAAAACCCCTTTGGAATATTTTGAAGTTTTTGTTCGCATTTTTAAAGCGAAGTGTCTGTATTTTGGCATTCCAGGTTATTGGAGAGTGACATATCTATATATTCGAGAAATGTTCATTTGCGTTCGTTTGCGCATTTTCACTATAGGTTCAAGTCTGTATGTTGAAGTCGCTATCGGACATTGACAATCCGATGGGTGATTTGGTTAACCTAATTTGTACATAGAAGTGAGTGTTATTTGGCATCCCGGCTTCTTTGATGGTGACAATAACATGTGCAGAAAATGTACGATATAGTATCACGTTTTGGTGTAGCCCCACATAAATATCCCACCCAATTATCGGTATTTTGAATGCATTTATTGCAAATTCCCCCCGAAATAGCTGTAATAATGAATATTTACGAAATTATTCCATGTTTTGGCGTCGGCCCCGTATTTTTCGATTTTTTGAAGAATTCAGCCATAGTGGATGTAATTTTGTATTACGTGTATTTTGAGGGCAAAATAAGTATTTGCAGAAAATTATCGATATAGGACCGATACTAAATTTTGGACCGATACTAAATTTTTCATTTGGTCAGATAGATAGCTTCTATCTATATCTAAATCAGAAATTTAACACAGATCATCCTATACCTAATTTATTACGCTGTGCCAAATTTCGTGCAAATCGAGAGATATATAGGGACTTTGGTACACCATTTACATTAAATCGGACGAAAATATATATGGGAGCTATATCTAAATCTGAACCGATTTTCTCGAAACTTGGCACACATCATTTTGGATCTAAGTCAGTACTCTATGCAAAATTTCGTGCAAATTGAAAGATATATAGTTTTTTACAATTTGAAACACCATATTCGGTAATGTTGTCTTCCACTTGGTCTTTCCATATTATTCGTGGTCTTCCCCTTCTGCGTGAACCATCAGCCGGTTCGCTTTTATATACCTTCATGGTTGTAGCATCTTCCTCCATTCTCACAACATGACCTAACCAACGTAAGTTCATTCGACTAGATATTTACCGTCGACGCAGATCGACCCATAGATCTTTCGGCGAACTTTTCTCTCAAACACTCCAAAAGCTGCCTCATCTTTTTGCGCATGTACCCATGCTTTAGATCCATATAACAGCACGGGTAGTATCAGCGTCTTGTAGAGTGTGAGTTTGGTCTGGCGGGAGGTAACCTTGCTTTTGAGTTGTTTGCTCAGACCATAGTAGCATCTGTTGGCCATCTGTGACTAAATCAGTTTCGTGTGTGCACGATAATTCTCAAAGGGTGTAAACGATTTCATAAAAACACTGCATATCGGACCATGTCTTTCAAACTTAAATCAAATTTGAAGATGGAGAATATCGGTCCCTTTATTCTGGTACATCGCCCACAAAACGTCAATATTTAAGATATAGACGCCGATTTTTGTCAAGAGTATTTTCCAATGAGCTATAGACGTGAGTTTCTTTAAAAATATTTGCTAACGAATTTTCAGAGCTGTAGGCATAACCATGTTTTCCAAAGGATTATCAATACAATAGGCGTGTTTCTTTAGGAATTTTTCCATATGATTATCAGAACTATTGGCTTGAATGTATTAAGTATATATTACAAAGGATTGTCAGAGCCAAAGGCGTTATTTTTTAAAGAATATTTTCTTAAGGATTATCTGAGTGATATCCTTGATTTTTGATATGAATTTTGAAAAGCATTTTCGAAACGTTTTTCATATTATGACCATGAACATAATATAAAAACCATTTAATAGAAATGTAATAAATTGCGTCCCAAGAGAATACTAGTCAATTTCCCACCACCTTACAAATACCATTGATAATTTCTCCCCATTGGCGTATTAATGTCTATAAACATATCGGAAATATATCACAATTTATATATTCATGTCATTTGTAGGTGTATCCGATGTAGTTTTTATTGTTTTGTAAAATTTTCTACATTACATTCGACACCATTTGTTGCATATTAAAAACTATGGAAACAAGTAAATAACAACAACAACGACAATTCCTGCATAGAAATAATGTCAATAATTCGTTAGAGGCTTTTCCGCAACTACTAGACAACAACAAATGACAGCCACTATGCGTTGTGATTTGTTTGTTTCGCTTGTATCGATGACAAAACTTTTTTGCGATACCAATAGCGGTGTTCACTTTACATACGAAGTTATGGTGGTTATGTTGGGAGTGCTGATTGTAAATTGATAACCCAGTATAACATGGGACAAAATATATTAGGATGTTATAGCTCTGATACATAGCTTTGATAGTCCTTCGAAAAACATTAAAAAATCGCGTTCATATTCTTTAAAAATCCACGCCTTATTGTCTCTATTGGTCCTTCGAAAAAATATTCTTTAAAAATCCACGCCTTATTGTCTCTATTGGTCCTTCGAAAAAATATTCTTTAAAAATCCACGCCTTATTGTCTCTATTGGTCCTTCGAAAAAATATTCTTTAAAAATCCACGCCTTATTGTCTCTATTGGTCCTTCGAAAAAATATTCTTTAAAAATCCACGCCTTATTGTCTCTATTGGTCCTTCGAAAAAATATTCTTTAAAAATCCACGCCTTATTGTCTCTATTGGTCCTTCGAAAAAATATTCTTTAAAAATCCACGCCTTATTGTCTCTATTGGTCCTTCGAAAAAATATTCTTTAAAAATCCACGCCTTATTGTCTCTATTGGTCCTTCGAAAAAATATTCTTTAAAAATCCACGCCTTATTGTCTCTATTGGTCCTTCGAAAAAATATTCTTTAAAAATCCACGCCTTATTGTCTCTATTGGTCCTTCGAAAAAATATTCTTTAAAAATCCACGCCTTATTGTCTCTATTGGTCCTTCGAAAAAATATTCTTTAAAAATCCACGCCTTATTGTCTCTATTGGTCCTTCGAAAAAATATTCTTTAAAAATCCACGCCTTATTGTCTCTATTGGTCCTTCGAAAAAATATTCTTTAAAAATCCACGCCTTATTGTCTCTATTGGTCCTTCGAAAAAATATTCTTTAAAAATCCACGCCTTATTGTCTCTATTGGTCCTTCGAAAAAATATTCTTTAAAAATCCACGCCTTATTGTCTCTATTGGTCCTTCGAAAAAATATTCTGAAAAAATCCACGCCTTATTGTCTCTATTGGTCCTTCGAAAAAATATTCTTTAAAAATCCACGCCTTATTGTCTCTATTGGTCCTTCGAAAAAATATTCTTTAAAAATCCACGCCTTATTGTCTCTATTGGTCCTTCGAAAAAATATTCTTTAAAAATCCACGCCTTATTGTCTCTATTGGTCCTTCGAAAAAATATTCTTTAAAAATCCACGCCTTATTGTCTCTATTGGTCCTTCGAAAAAATATTCTTTAAAAATCCACGCCTTATTGTCTCTATTGGTCCTTCGAAAAAATATTCTTTAAAAATCCACGCCTTATTGTCTCTATTGGTCCTTCGAAAAAATATTCTTTAAAAATCCACGCCTTATTGTCTCTATTGGTCCTTCGAAAAAATATTCTTTAAAAATCCACGCCTTATTGTCTCTATTGGTCCTTCGAAAAAATATTCTTTAAAAATCCACGCCTTATTGTCTCTATTGGTCCTTCGAAAAAATATTCTTTAAAAATCCACGCCTTATTGTCTCTATTGGTCCTTCGAAAAAATATTCTTTAAAAATCCACGCCTTATTGTCTCTATTGGTCCTTCGAAAAAATATTCTTTAAAAATCCACGCCTTATTGTCTCTATTGGTCCTTCGAAAAAATATTCTTTAAAAATCCACGCCTTATTGTCTCTATTGGTCCTTCGAAAAAATATTCTTTAAAAATCCACGCCTTATTGTCTCTATTGGTCCTTCGAAAAAATATTCTTTAAAAATCCACGCCTTATTGTCTCTATTGGTCCTTCGAAAAAATATTCTGAAAAAAATCCACGCCTCATTGGCTCTGTTGGTCTTTCGAAAAAATATTCTTAAAAAAATCCACGCCTTATTGGCTCTGTTGGTCTTTCGAAAAAATATTCTTAAAAAATCCACGCCTTATTGGCTCTGTTGGTCCTTCGAAAAAATATTCTTTCAAAATCCATGCCTTTTTGTCTCTATTGGTCCTTCGAAAAAATATTCTTTTAAAATCCACGCCTTATTGGCTCTGTTGGTCCTTCGAAAAAATATTCTTTAAAAATACACGCCTTATTGGCTCTGTTGGTCCTTCGAAAAAATATTCTTTAAAAATCCACGCCTTATTGGATAATGTTTAAAATTGAATTCCTGGTTCCTTTTGCTGGGTATTGGGTTTTGAATTCCATGGAGCACCCTCAAATAAAATCCATTCAAATATCACCTAACAATCGACATGATTTTTGTAAAAGTTTTTGATTTATTCAAATGTCATTTGATTTGTAAACAATGCTGAAACATCGACCAACAACTACAACAACACCATTGATTCCATGGTAATGGTAGTGGAAAACAAAAACAAAATGAAAACTTTTGAAGCCATACAATAGCGGATATGCCCATAAACACGTTTGATAGGAAAACATTTCGAAGTGGGTAGGGGTGGTTGGTGGCTAAAAGGATGAAATTATGCAAAGGAAATGTTGGCTAGAAAATGGATAATCAGACCAGGCTATAAAATTGGCTATGATTGAATGGTAAAATATAGAGATTGATTAACAATTGAAATTCCAAACACTTTTCTGCTGAAATTTATATGGAAATCGGTAGCAGTTGGGACTTATGTCAATAGCATTGGTGATAATTTAAACTTTGTTTATTTTGCGTCCTTTTTTTTGGCATCAAGGAAACATCATACATTGTTTATATGCAAACAATGTAAAATGAACTTCATTACCATTTTACATCCTTACACCACCACCTCCCCTCAACCAATTTAAGAAGGTTTTATTTTTCCATTTTTCCTCTGTAGAGAGCCAATAAAAATCGATTTGCATATTCTAGCTGGGTTTTATTGTTCAACTCCCCTACTCCACGTCATTCCCCCATATCTATGAATCTAAATCGCTCAATTTGATGGAACAACAAAAGTCAGTTGCCAATCAATGTAACGTCCGTTCCCTTTTCCAATGTGCCATTTTACCAATGGGGACAAAACAAACGAAGAAGCTATTGCCAACAACAATCAGCACCAGCAATAAACTTTGCAGGATTCGTTTTGTTCCTGGTGCTTCTTCTTCTACACATTTTGTTGATTTTTATGCAAATTCAATTTCATTGGAAAAAATCAAACGAAATACAATTGTTAAGAGAAATAAAAAACGAAACAGCAAACCAATTGAAACGTTTTTGAACGGAAATCTCACGTGCAATCGCGTTTTTTACTACCCAAAAAAAAAGAACTTTAAATGGAAAATGTTCAATGAATGACTGAATGAATGATCCATTGGGGAGGGATTGATCGAATGGAAAATTTTAAATTGAAACGTTTTATTTAAATGGCAAAAAGGACACAGTG